>NW_028242955.1:0-15751 GCF_964263255.1 Lissotriton vulgaris
ATTCGTATAGAAGAGATGTTCAGTGAAGGCCAAAGTGGCGACTCCTGGTCTGACTTGGTTTTTGGAAACAATACTTGCATAGAGGAAGTGACCCTGACTGACACAGTTACGAGATAGGCTAAACCTGGCAACATGCCACAGCAGCTGTGATCATTCAACATAATGCAACTTCCATTAGAAAGTTGCCTAAAAATTAGATCAATCACTGCAGCTGGTAAAACTTGCAGGTGGCAGGATAAATTGTTAGAGGAACCATTGCAGGCCCCGTGTAAGTTTTTACCCTGACAAAGGAGAGAGCCGCTTAATGCGTTTTCACAATTATTACCACTAAGAAACACTTCTTTCCCCCCACTCCAACATCTGTGTGTGTAAGGTAATTCCCAGGATGTCTTGATGTATTCTTTACGCAACCTTTCATATAGGCCTGCTGGTATACGTTTTAAGCAATACTAAATATGGAAAATTGTAACAGGCAGAGTGATTGCACAGTGTATTATCCACTTAGTGGTTGGCTTTTCAGCGACTGTAAATGGCAATATTTACAGTTTTTCAATGTTCAGCACGGTATAGTCTGCTCCCCTCTGTGCCAATTTGATCTGTTTATCAGTGAGATTGAATTCTGAAAACAGTGACGTAGTGTTGATTAAACGCCAAGGCACATAGCCTGAACGAAGGTTTTGTAATGTCCAGCCTAATAGCATTATAGAACGCAGTTGCAACTGACCATGTTGCAACATGACCAAGTCCTGTTCCATTATGTCTATGGCAGAGGATACTATGCTGTCCAAAGAATATATCCTGGACGACAGAGTTGTTAACCCATTGTCAACTACAGAGAGAGATTTCTCTAAATGAATATGATCAATTTATCGTATTCGTTCAGCAGTCTCTGCTTGCGTAATCTTCCATGCTTCATTATACAGAGCATAGATACCGGCGTATATAAAACATTTATGACACGGTTTAGTAGGTCCTTGTAAGAAGTCCCTCAGATCAGAGCCATCTTTAAGTAAAGATAAGTGTTGCTTTACTTCCTTTAGTGTAGACTTTTGTAGCCATTCAAGGCACAGTTTCCCTACACTGTATGTCGTTACTATTCCTGGCTGCTGTCTCTTAACATATCTTGGATCTGGCCTAGTGAATGTGAACCCTTGTGTCTAATTCAGGAATCTATCTTGACAGGTGTTTGTGTCTGTGGGCCAGATTAACCATTTTTTCCAATCTGGATCTGTTCTGTTGTGAAGTGTTACTGCTATCAGGTGTAGGTGTAGGTATGGACGGTTTGTTTAAATCCTTGTTCTTGGCTAACCCAAGACAAGATGTCTGTTGGACAGTGTCATTCAAAAACATTATTTGCTCTGGGATGTTGCAGGCTGTAAATAAAGCTTCTAATCCCTGTACCTGCCAGTCTTTTGTGCCCCAGACAGTTTTTGTCTCAATGTTATCTTTCCAAAAGTCGAAACCTAACGAAAACAGCTGAGCATAAAAGGCAGCAGAATAAATTTGCTTTGTATTTGTCAACATACTTTTCATTCCTGTCGTATTAACCTTTTTAAAGTAAAATGATTCTGGATTTGAAACATTAAAACCTGAAAAGTATGGAAATTTGCCATTAAATTTTTTTGTGCTACCCTTTGGTGGCGTAGGACAATGTTCCCATTGGTTATATTTCAATACATTTCTAGGATTTGCAGATATGTGCAAGAAAGGATGACCATAGTGATTATAACAATACATTTGTTCATAATCTGATGAACCTTCTAAGTATTCATGATTTGTAAATTTTGCAGACATTTTTAAGTCTGACATCATATTATAAGTCCCAATCATCAGAAAAGGTACTAGATGAAACAAAGTCATTCAAGGAAATCTTGAACTGGTGTGGAATCTTCAACAGCTCCGCCGGACCAAGAAAGTCATATTCAGTTCTGTCCCAAGCTATACCACAAGGTATAGGAACAGCTGTGATCTTCACTGATGACAAGTCTCTTTCTTCACGATGAGATGATTTGTGTGGCTTGAGGAGTAAGTTGATGTTCTTACTTGCTGTGTCCTTTTTAACATATATTCCATTTATCTGCATTCCCAAAGTAAATACAAGAGTCAACCAAAGTAGAAGAAAAAGTACACCCAACACAATCCAACGTTCAATCCATGGTGAAACCAGATACGTTTTTTCCAGGTGATGAAAAAGTTCTGTTGCTTGTTCTCTAAAAGTTCTTTTAGCTGGCGTTGTTTCAGGCACACTGGGATCCTCAGAAAACGCATCAAAGTTAATGAAATAGCCAAATGTAAGGATTGCCTCAGGATTCGTTGAAATCGCTGGAACCACTTAATCACTTGTTACGTTTGTATAGTCAGTTGCTATTTCATTGTAGACAGGCCTTTCTTGATGAACTGTTATTTGGGTCTCAAGAGGTACAAGTTCCATGGCTTTGTTGCATAGTCCTTCTTTTCGCACTGCAGATTCTTCAAAGGTGATGAGTCTCTCAGTTTGAACCTCTTGGATAGTAGCCAGATTCGGGCATCTGCTACATCTTTGGAGTCCACTTGACCTTCTGCTTATGATCGGCCACATGATGTGGTTTTACCAGGTCAATGGACACGAACCTGTTCTCCTTTTTACCATAACGGAGCGGCAGTAATACTGTTCTTGAGCCGTGGATGGCTAGGACAGGTTAGTTGTCTGTAAGAAGGCCCAAATTCCTTCTTGTCCGCGATCTTTTCTCTGACTAGATCCCAAATCTTTGGAATCCAGACAGGCCTTGCTGGGACAGATGGTTTGTCTTCAGTGGTCGTTGGCTTTAGGAACATGTTACTTTGGCTTTTTCTTATTTCATTTAAGTCCTGTAAACAGCCAAACAGTCTTTGATATCAAAGGGTTTTTTTTCTACCACAGAAGTGTGACAATCGAGATTTGAGATAATCATTCTTGTTCCAAAAAGCATTTCATATGGAGTGAATCCCCTAGAGAACTTCTTGGCAGATTATTAAGACTACGTTGGACGCTTAGTAGATGTTTGACCCACCCGTCACCCGAGCATAATACCCTAGCTGTTATAGATTGCTTTATGCCCCGTTTTTTTCTCTCCACTACCGATTTTCCCTCAGGATGAAATGGACTAGAGTACCAGAATGCAACGCCCAATGTGACCATGGCATCCTTGTAAGCTTGAGAGCTAAATGCAGGACCCTGGTTAGAATGTAGCGTGCCGACTGCGTATGTGCTAATTATGTCAGGTTTTCATGAGTTGCGCCTACAATGCTGTGTGGGTAATCACGTTTAATACGGCAAGAAACTAGACCAGATGCTGTAAGACTACAATTCCCAGACTCCTCGGTGAGGGGAGGTATTTGAATCCCAGAGACACGCTTCCTGTTGCGTGTAATTCTGGGAGATTCGTCAGTTTCCTGTTAACGGGAAGCTCTTGCACGTCGCCGGTGATTCCCGGCATCGGAGTTCTGCGGTGATCCAACTACCAGATTCCCTGACTCGAGGTAGGACCGGGGACTTAGGAACAGTTCAATTACGGAAAGCGTTGCCTTCTGCCGGGTTTCCGTCTGGAGATTGACTTATGAGCGCAGCGCGGTAGTGCTTGCTACGAGTTGCCGTTCAGCTTAGTTTAGGAGTGAAGTTTAACTCCTAGAAGCTTCTTATCTTGGCAGTACCTTTCTGGGCAATTATTGGTACTTTGGGTCCCAGTGGAGCGCCGTAGTGGTCACAACTACACGCTACTGTGTGGGTCTGTTGTTGGTTTAAACATTTCTTTAAGGAAGCGGAGTGCTGGGGGTAGGCCTCCTCACTACCGTGTTCCTTATTTCAGGACATGGTCTTTCTACATAAAGGAGGTGCTTCCCTTTTGTTTGGATTGCTCCGTTTCATATATGTACTATAACCTTTACTATTGGAGAAAGAAGGATACCTTATTCCTGTTGTTATTCAGAGCGGAGTGTTGTGGTTCTTGCTCCCTACACACCACCGTGACTGAGAAGCCATTGGGCTATTCTTTATTTATCAGTTCCTCTCTAAGGAGTACACGCCTTTCTTTTATTTTGTGGAACAGTGGCTAACAGAATCCAGTTGTCCTATGCAATCCCATTACTCTTGTCATGGTATGAAGGAGGGTGTTTCCATATTTCACATATATAGGGCATATGTGATTAAGTGTGAATTCTGAGCTTTTCTTATATTTTCACTAGGCAAAACAAAGTCAAGACAGGTGGTGAATGAGTAGGCGTTTCAACAGATGTTTATGTTATCTTATCTTAGCAGGTATAATATATCATTCAGTGAGATCATATGAGAGTAGTCTGATGTTAAAAGCTTTGTTTCAAAGTGTATGCTTTGTCGTTTCAGGTTTTCCCCTTTCCCAGCAGTCCCTTCCCTACCCCTTCCTTTTTTCCCTCGCCTAATGGCTCAAATACTCTGTGTATATACAACTAGAGTGTTTGTGACGTTTGGAGGTGGACCATTATATACTACAACCGGAATCTGTGGAGCAATACCGGACAGAATTACACGCCCACGAATATAGCTCTACCCGATCAGGCTGTCATTATAATGGCTTCCATGGAGGATGTACTCCAGGCATTAATCATGGTGCAGCAAGAGTTAGCCTCTTCCAAGGCAGAAACAACATAATTAAGGGAAAAGGTAGGAAAGTTAACTAGAAACTCCTTTGATGCTTCTTCCTCTCAGATACAGGTTACAGTACCACCGCCTATCCCTTTGGCTAGCCCAGAGCGTTACTCTGGGGACCCCACTAAAACACAAGTGTTTTTAACTCAAATCATGCTTAATTTTTCTTGCAAACCAGCCTCCTTCCCTAATAACCACTCACGAGTGGCTTTTGCTATCTCTTACTTAATAGGAGATGCGGCTAATTGGGCGGTGCCACTAGTACGGAATAACAACGCCATATTATCAGATTGGTCAGCATTCTGCACCGAGTTTGAAAGAGTGTTTGACAGAAGGGCCACCACTTTCAGCGCAGACAGGGAACTTCTCACCCTTAGACAAGGAAGACGAGATTTAGTAACCTATCTGACTGATTTTAATAGATTGGTGGCCGAGACGGCTTGGCCCGAGGAAAAAAGAATGTCTCTTTTTTATCAAGGGCTAAGAGACGGGCTAAAAGACATCATTGCACAAATTGATCCACAACCAGCCACATGCACCGACATGATAAATTTGACTCTGCGTTTGGAGGGTAGATTAGCTGACA
Organism: Lissotriton vulgaris; assembly: GCF_964263255.1. NCBI lineage: Eukaryota > Metazoa > Chordata > Amphibia > Caudata > Salamandridae > Lissotriton > Lissotriton vulgaris. Next base: position 5,226 of record NW_028242955.1, read on the forward strand.
GAGGGGGTGATAGGAGAAGATGGGACAACGTTTCCTCTGGATCTGAAGCTAACCCTCGTAGAGCTCTACCCTCGTCTGAATCAGGCCCTGAACCCATGGAGATTGGAGCAGTAAGGGCACCCTTATCCAGAGAGGAAAAAGGGAATCGCAGAGCATTGGGGTTGTGTATGTACTGCGGGAAGAAGGGCCATTATGTGAAAGAATGCCCCACCAAACGAAAGACCTTGGTGTATGGAATCGGAGTAAAAAGCTAGCAGTATCTGTAATAGGAACACCTAAGATTAATTCAGAGACTCCACCGGAAATGGAAAAAGAGATACAGCCTTTGAAAATCCCTTCTTTAACCATTTTAACTTTGCAAGACACTGAGACACATATCATTCTTCCCATGAGACTTGAAAGTCAGTTACAGGTACATTAGGTCAGGGTTATGATAGATTCCGGGGCCACCGGGAATTTTATAGACAGTGGGTGGGTGTCCACATTATCCTTAGATAGGGTGCCCCGAGACACACCTGAAGAGGTATTAGCGGTAGACGGGAAGCCGTTGAAATCCGGTCATATCACAGAACAGACAGATGTGGTGGTGTTGTCAGTTAAAGTATCTGAGGGTAGACATAGAGAAGAATTGTCATTGAACATCATAGAGGCACCTCAGTATGAGGTCATTTTGGGAATGCCTTGGCTAAGCCATCACAACCCTCTGATAAATTGGAAAGCCAAAAAGGTTCAGTTTTTATCTGATGAATGCAAGGAACACCTGGTTAAACCCAATGCATATCAGACAGCAGCTTTATTGTTTCCATTGGTGGTGGCTACTGCAGCTGAGAAAATGGTTACCTTACCTTCTGAATGTATGTGTTACAAGGATGTATTTAGTGAAAGCAAGGCTGAACAGTTACCACCACATAGGATGTATGACTGCCGCATTGACCCAGTGGAGGGTGCCACCATTGCATCATGTCGTGTATATGCTTTATCAGTTCCAGAGACTAAGCATGTGAAGGAATACCTAGATCACTATGCGGAGATTGGGTTTATTAGACCATCCAGATCTCCTGCAGCCTCTCCTATGTTTTTTAATAAGAAAGCTAATTGTGATCTGAGAGCCTGTGTGGACTACCGCATGTTGAATAAGAATACGATACGAAATAGGTACCCCATAGCCCTCATATCAGTCCTCTTGGATCAAGTGAGAGATGCTAAGATATACACCAGGTTTGATCTCTGTGGCGCGTACCATTTGGTGCGTGTTCGAGAGGGGGATGAGTGGAAAACTGCCTTCAAGACTAGTTACGGGTTGTATGAATATACCGTCCTGCCGTTCGGGTTATGTAACGCCCCAGCGGCATTTCAGTATTTCCTTAACGACGTCTTGAAGAAGTTTGTGGACATCTGTGCAGTAGTATACATAGATGATATCCTAATATATTCAGAACAGACCGAGATACACAGGCAGCATGTCTCTAAGGTCTTGCAGATATTGAGAGAACATAGACTTTACTGTAAGCTGAGCAAGTGTGAGTTCAGCGTGCCTGAAGTAGAATTCTTGGGGGTTGTGCTTTGCTCTAAAGGTTTACAAATGTCTGAAAGAAAGGTGCAGGCAGTACAAACATGGCCTGTCCCCACATGTCTGAAAGTTGTCCAGAGTTTCCTGGGTTTCGCGAACTACTATCGCAGATTCATACTTCAATTCTCCCAGGTGGCTGTGCCATTGTCAAGATTACTTAGGAAAGGGGTGACTTTTCAATGGACTGATGAGGCCACTGAAGCTATTGAGAATCTGAAGGAGGCATTCACCACAGCTCCGATACTCGCTCATCCAAAACCTGAATACCCATACATAGTCGAAGCTGATGCTTCTGATGAAGCGATAGGGGCTTTACTGTCTCAGAGAAATCAGACCACAGGGCAATTGCATCCGGTAGCCTACCTATCCAAGAAACTAAGCGTGGCAGAAAAGAACTACACGATTGCAGAAACAGAACTGTTAGCAATAAAAAGGTATTTTCAAGAATGGAGGCAATATCTGTGGGGGGCTGTTTTGCCGATCACTGTATATTCTGACCATAGAAATCTTCAGTATATGAAAACGGAAAGCCTTCTTCTTACAGAAGAAGGCTTTCGAGTGGTGCCATGACTCCCCTTTGGCAGGTCATCAAGGTGTGAGCAAAACTGTCCAGTTATTGCAACGTCATTTTTGGTGGGAAAATGCCCAACGTTACGTATCCATGTGGGTAGGGCAGTGTGAAACCTGTGCTCGGGCAAAGAACGAGACGGGAAAAAAGAAAGGAATGTTGATGCCTCTACCCACTCCTAAAAAACTCTGGCAAAACATCAGCATAGATTTCATTACGGGACTACCCCCTGACCAGGGTAAGACTGCCATATTAGTGGTCATCGATAGTCTCACCAAATTGGGACATTTCATTCCTTGTGTGAACCTTCCGACTGCTGGACATACTGCACAGTTACTGTTGAGTAACGTTATACGTTTGCATGGAGTACCAGAAGTCATTGTGTCAGACAGGGGCCCACAATTCATTGCCAGGTTCTGGAAAGTATGGTGTCAGGCAATGCACATCCAACCTTCACTCTCCACTAGCTTCCACCCACAGACGGATGGGCAAACAGAAAGACTGAATCAAACACTGAAAAAATAACTTCGGTGTTATGCTGCCGAAGCTCATGACTCTTGGGTCTCTCTGTTATGGATGGCTGAGTTCGCGTATAACAATGCTTGGCATAGTTCGGTGGGTGTATCTCCTTTTTGTGCTACTTATGGATTTGATGCCCGCATACTTTCCTGTTAGCATTCCGGAGGGAGTGGCGGATTTACCTACGGTACTGGGGCAAATGCGACAGATGAAAGCTATACACAGGAAGATCAGAATACATCTAAAAAAGGCCAAACTTGAATACAAGAGAGGGGAGGATAAACATAGGAGAGAAGGCCAAACGTATCAGGTGGGCGACAAGGTATGGCTATCCACCAGGAACATCAAGTTTAAGTATCGTAGTATCTTTCATCCTTGATACATAGGCCCTTATGTTATTCTGAGAAGGATCAATCCTGTGGCTTACAAATTGAAGTTACCTGGTACACTTTGAATATATCCTGTGTTCCATTGCAGCTCACTGAAACCTGCTTTCAATGCCAAGCGGCGTACACCTCCCCCGGTGTTCTGCGATGGAGGTTTAGAGTATGTGGTGAGGAGCATCAAAGACTCCAAATTGAGGAGGGGTGTTTTGTGGTATTTGGTTTCTTGGAAAGGGTACTCGGCAGAGGACGATTCATGGGACCGGTACACAACATACATGCCCCTGTGGCTATCCGTTCCTTTCACCGTAGATTCCCTATGCGGCCTGGTCCTAGGAGGCGCTAGAAGGGAGGACATACTGTCAGGTTTTCATGAGTTGCGCCTACAATGCTGTGTGGGTAATCACGTTTAACGAGGCAAGAAACTAGACTAGACGCTGTAAGACTGCAATTCCCAGACTCGTCGGTGAGGGGAGGTATTTCAATTCCAGAGACACGCTTCCTGTTGCGTGTAATTCTGGGAGATTCGTCAGTTTCCTGTGAAGGGGAAGCTCTTGCACGTCGCCGGTGATTCCCGGCATCGGAATTCTGCGGTGATCCAACTACCAGATTCCCCGACTCGAGGTAGGACCAGGAACAGTTCAATTACGGAAAGCGTTGCCTTACGCCGCGTTTCCGTCTGGAGAGTGACTTATGAGCGGAGTGCGGTAGTTCTTGCTATGCGTTGCCGTTCTGCTTCATTTAGGAGTGAAGTTTAACTCCTAGAAGCTTCTTATCTTGGCAGTACCCCTCTGGGCAATTATTGGTACTTTGGATCCCAGCGGAGCGCCGTTGTGGTCACAACTACGCGCTACCGTGTGGGTCTGTTGTTGGTTTAAACATTTCTTTAAGGAAGCGGAGTGCTGAGGGTAGGCCTCCTCACTACTGTGTTCCTTATGTCAGGACATGGTCTTTCTACATAAAGGAGGTGCTTCACTTTTGTTTGGATTGCTCCGTTTCATATATGTACTATAACCTTTACTATTGGAGAAAGGAGGATACCTTATTCCTGTTGTTATTCAGAGCGGAGTTTTGTGGTTCTTGCTCCCTACACACCACCGTGTCTGAGAAGCCATTGGGCTATTTTTTATTTATCAGTTCCTCTCTAAGGAGTATAAGCCTTTCTTTTCTTTTGTGGAACAGTGGCTAACAGAATCCAGTTGTCCTATGCAATCCCATTACTCTTGGCATGGTATGAAGGAGGGTGTTTCCATATTTCGCATATATAGGGCATATGTGATTAAGTGTGAATTCTGAGCTTTGTTTATGTTTTCACTAGGCAAAACAAAGTCAAGGCAGGTGGTGAATGAGGAGGCGTTTCAACAGATGTTCATGTTATCTTATCTTATCAGGTATAATATATCATTCAGTGAGATCATATGAGAGTAGTCAGATGTTAAAAGCTTTGTTTCTAAGTGTATGCTTTGTTGTTTCAGGTTTTCCCCTTTCTCAGCAGTCCCTTCCCTACCCCTTCCTTTTTTCCCTCGCCTAATGGCTCAAATACTCTGTGTATATACAACTAGAGTGTTTGTGACGTTTGGAGGTGGACCATTATATACTACAACCGGATTCTGTGGAGCAATACCGGGCAGATTAAGACTCGCAAATCTTTTATAACAGTTCGAGCGTCAGCCGAGCGCTGAGGCCACATCCAAATGAATCTTGAGCACAAATCCACTGTGACCATGATATATTTGTAGTTACGATCCCTCTGTAAGGGACAGCAGTGGTCCAGGTAAACACAAGATAATGGTTTGTCTGAAATCAATAGGGGCATTTGCGCAGGACGTTTCACTGTAGACACTTTCATCTTCTGGCAGATTTCACATTCCAAAACATAGTTTCTGGTTTGTTTACTCATGCGTGGCCACCAGTATCGCTGTTTTAATAACGACACTGTGGCGGAAACACCTGCATGTGCAGAGGCAAGCCCTTCATGTGCTGCTTAGATTACTCCTAATCTATGTTCCATGTTTGGAATTACTCCATCCCCCACTCCAGGGATTCGAGCAAACGGAACATTATTTGCATCAGTTATGTATGAGTATTTGACTGGAAAGCCTTTTGGTAATGTTTTACCACTGTCTTTGCTTGAAGCAGTGACAGCCTGCATTATTTCGCCGTCTATTTTCGTCTTTGAACGAGTGATTGCAGCTACAGAAGCCGTTTGCACAGCTTCCTTCGCAACTTCATCAGCCAATGAATTCCCTGCAATGTGAACGCCATCAGGTTGATGATTCAGTGTATGTATCATGTGTGTCTTTTGTAGTTCTTGTCGTAACTGAAGTACCTGTTCCCATAGCAACTTATGCTTGATTGTGCCACCTTTTGCATGTTTGTAACCATTTTGAATCCAGTTTTGCAAGTATTTATTGTAAGATTGAATGCAGTAATACGAATCGCACACTATGAGTGTGGGGAATTCGCGATCAGTATTTTCAAGCACCATCTTGAATGCTTGGAGTTCAGCTCGCTGAGCTGTGCAATTTCCTAGAGATTGCGTTTTAGTAACCATAGGTCGGAATTTACCATCGTGCCAGCAACCTTTAATGATCACGCACGCAGCACTATAAGCTTGTTTATCCTCCGTAGCGGGTTGGGCTGATCCTTCAGTATAAATTATATATTCATACTGTTCTAGAGCCAGAATCTCAGTAGGCAGGGGACATTCTTGTTTGTATTGTAGAAATGCTTGTGTTTTCAACTAAGGGGTAAAAACGTATTCAACGTCTGTTGCAGCAAGAAAATTAACCCATTGTATCCATCTTGGATGTAAAGCTATAGCATTGGGAATGCTCGCTTTTGACACTGCTTCTAAGGCAGGTAGAGGAGTAACGCCCATTATGCGCTTACCCTGTGTGAGGGCTCTCTCTTTTGCTACTGCAGTTTGAACCGCTGTCAGAATTTTTCTGTTGAAGTGAATTTCATTTCTGCTTGTGTATACAAATGTGATTTGTAAGTTATTGGAACTTTTTCTCCTTCATTAAAGGTTAAGTATGTGAATCCGCATTGTCCTGGAATGATTTGGATCAATGAGTTGCGTACGTTCATGCGTGTTTATAAATGTTTTGTTGCTAACATGTCTATTTGCAATGAACGCACAATTTCTGTGTGTTTTTGAGTCCAATTAACTGTTTTGAAATCAGGTTTAATTAATTCGTAGAGAGGTTTAACCCTTTCTGCGTAGTTTAGAATGTAAGTTCTTCCAAAATTTAGGAAACCTAAAATCGACTAAGTTTTTCAGCGTTTATGGAGGTTGGAGCTGCACACACTTCTCTAGAAAGTTTGCTGCCAGGCTTTTGCCTTCACTTGAAAGTTTATATTCTAGAAAAAGGACGTTGATGTGGGCAATTCTTGATTTCTTAAAATTGAATTTGTACCCTTCAGAGGCGAGCCAAGTATGATGGTGTTCACCCAGTTCAAGTGCCTATCCAAGTCATTGTTTGTTAGATAGATGTCATCGACATATGATAATGCCTCATCATCATAGGTTTGTAGTAACTCTGTTACTCTGACTGAAAATAACCCTCGACAATTCCTGAATCCCTGGGGGAGACAACAGAATTGACTCTGTGTCCCCAAAATTAAGAAAGCGGTCAAATACCTACTTTCATGTGCAGTGTTTTGACATAGGAAACCGTTAGAAATATCTAATGTGGTTTTATATTTTTTACGCACAATGTTATTCATTAGTGCTGCACTGTGTGCAGTTGGAAGAAGTTTATTAATGAACTGTGCGATTACTTAAAATCATTACAGTTTGTACTGCAAAAGTTTTGCAACAAGAGTTTAGATGTCTGTAGTCCAAGACTAGACGATATGTATTGTCTGGTTTGGAGACAGGAAACAAAGGATTGCTCATGGACGAGGTGCATGTTTCAATCACCCCTTGGTATTCAAGTTGATCTAATATCTTCCTGACTTGTTTTTTGCTTCTTGCTTCACTGGGTACTGCCTTTGTGGAGTTGGTTGATGTCACCCTCCATCCGGAGTGCTACTTCATATAACTTATGTGGGACACTAACCCTGGTATCTGCAGTTTCAACTTGGATGTACTCATTCAAGTCCACTGTCTCCAGATGATCCTTCAAGTTCTTGCGAGCTATGGTGACTTCTGCTGCGCTGTCCAACATCATTTGAATCCATTCCCCGTTCTTGAGTTGTGTCCTCAAGATCCTCGGCATGTCCGATTTTTAGACCTGCTACTTTCTTTTTGGTGAATTGAGTTTTCTTATTTTTCGGAACATGTTGATCGTCTTTGGACTTCACGCGTTCTTCCTTTTGTTCTGACCGTCCTCTTCTTTCGAGTTTCTGTGAGTAAGTCTGAAAGGTACGAGAGGAACGTGTATCAGTATCTTGACATCTATCAGGTTTTCTCAAATTATCCCTATTCTGAGGTTATACCTCCTTTCAGAGGGCTCCTTTTGAGGCGACCTACCTCGGGATTGAGAACGCTTCTCTTTGAAAGTTTGTTTAGTATTCTCCCGCTTCTTTTTAGGAGGATTAGGATTGTTTTTATTAATGACCTTCAGGGCTTAATTTGTGCATCGCAATCGCCTCTCCGTGGAGTGAGTGAGTCAGACACAGTCCAGAGCCACACTCACACTGTAGTCTGATTCTAAGAATTACTGTTTATATATATTTAAACTGTGTTGAAATGGAATCTTGATTGATGGCGGCGCCGCGGAGCCGCCTTAGCCACTTACTTGTTGCTCCTGGGTGGGCCGCGGGCCGGAGGAGGACACTTCTTTGGGCGTTTTTTGGGCTGGATTTTGGTGGATGGGGTAGGGGCTGTGCGGCAACATGCGCTGTTTTTTTACAAATTGCCACACCCCAGCATAACCACCGTAGCGCGCAACAGGCAGCTCGCTCACCACGACCTGCAGTCAGTCATCGCATTCAAGTTGCCCCTGGCCCCCACCGCCCGAGGCCTGGACCGACAGTTGTGGCTTGGTTGAGCCGGGTGTCGATCTGCCATACTGTGGAGAGTGCCTGGTTGCCAATTAAGCAGCAGGAGTAGCACCTGTCCTGTCTATATATAATATATAAGGGAAGTTTATAAAGCGCTTGGTTACGCTAAGAAGCGTGTCCCCGCGCTACAACTGAAAACCTCGGAGCAGTAGTAAGGAGTGAGCCCAATTATCTTGAAAACAGGTGTGTTTTTAAGTTCTTCTGGAAGCTGGATTCAGATGGGTCTAGGCGAAGATTAAGAGGCAGGGCGTTCCAACTCTTCGCTACCAAATGGCGAAAAGAGCGTCCACCCATGCGGGCCCTTTTAACCCTAGGGATCTTAAGTAGGCCTCCGTGTGAGGAGCGCAGAGCGCGTGATGGAACATACTTGGTAACTAAGTTCTGAAGTGGTGTTGGCGCTTTCTTAGCAAGAATACGGTGACAGGTACAGAGGGCTTTAAATTCCACTCTGCTTCTCACTGGCAACCAATGGAGGGTCTGAAGGGCAGCTTTGGAATCCGATCTTTTTGGGGTTTTTAAGATGAGGCGGGCTGCCGCATTCTGTAATACCTGGAGGCGATTTATTGCCTTGCAGGTGGCTCCCAGGTACAATAGGTTGCCGTAGTCCAGGCGTGATGTAACGAGGGCATGTACCAGCGTTCTCCAGGCGGACATAGGAAGGAGAGCAAGGATCTTCCGTAGGGTTTTTAAAATGCTGAAACAGACACCCGCCACTCGGTCTATTTGGGGTCCAAAAGACAGATCAGCATCGAGCCACACACCAAGGTTTTTAACTTCCTGACGGGGCATAGGAGCCTCACCTAGGCATGGGGGCCACCACGCCGATGACCAGACAGATGGATTCCCCCCACCACGAGCACCTCGGTCTTGTTGCCGTTTAATTTCAGGCAGTTGGTGGACATCCAGGTTGCAAGATCTTGCATGCAGGTCCTGAAACTGTCCATAACAAGTCCGGGTGCACGTGAGAGGGAGATGACCAGCTGCGTGTCATCGGCGTATGACACGATGTTCAATCCATGACTCACGGCAATCTGAGCCACTGGAGAGACATAAAGATTAAACAAGGTTGGGCTCAGGGACGATCCCTGGGGAACGCCCTGGCCCAATCCTATGTCTCTAGAGTAGTAGTCACCCTGGCGGACTTAAAAGCTTCTCCCAGTCAGGAAGGATTGGATCCATTGGAGTGCAGCTTCAGATATTCCTCCGTTATTCAGACACTGTAGCAAGTTGGCGTGAGCTACAGTGTCGAATGCTGCACTCAGGTCCAATAGGATGAGGGCCATGGTGTGACCCTCATCCGCCCCCTGACGTAGGGTCTCCACCGCTGTTAGGAGCGCAGACTCCGTTGAGTGGCGGGGACGGAAGCAGAATTGAGTATCATGTAATAAGGCAGCCTTTTCCGCAAAGTCCATCAATTGCATATTGACTGTTTTTTCGGCTACTTTGGCTAGGTAGGGTAGGAGTGAAATTGGACGGAGGTTCTCTAATTTCTCAAAGCTGATGGTTGGTTTCTTCCTTAGGGGTAGAACCACCGCCTTTTTCCAATCTTTCGGTACAGCCTTGGTGCTGAAAGACACGTCTAATAGATGTCTGATGTAAGGTTCCAATACCACCAGACTATCTGCCAGACGTTTAGGTGTGGTAGGGTCCCGTGGAGAACCCGACCTCACAGATCTGCAGATTTTTAGGAGATCTTCTGGAGGCGGGGTGACAAAGTTGGTCAGTCTGTGTCTGTCTCCCCATTCCCTTGGGCTTTCGACAAATTCTGTCCCAGTTATGGGCTGCGTTGGAAATGCCGAGTAGATTTTGGCTATTTTTTCTGAAAAAAAGTCTGCGATTTTATAGCACGATTCGGGCGAACAGTCGTCTGGGACAGTGGCTGGTTTTCCGCTCGAAAGAGTTTTGTAGAGCGAAAACAGCTCTTTCACTGAATTACCAGCTTCACTGATTCTGGACGTATAATATGCTGTTTTAGACTTTCTAATTAGGCCGTGGTAAAGTCGCCTCTCAGTCAAGTTGGCGATTCTGGTTTCTTTGGAGAGAGTCCTGCGCCATTCTCTTTCGGTTCTCTTCAGTGTGGTTTTCAAGACTCTTAATTCATCGTTGAACCATGGGGCAGTTTTTTGAACACGTCCACCAGATTTGGCTTTTAGAAGAGGAGCTGTGCAATCCAGTGCCTCATTAATGCGTTTGCAAAGATTAGTATTGGCCGTGTCAGCGTCGTCCCCCCAAGGGTTCCCCCCTTTAGTCAGCGCCTCGCAGAATTTGAGCTGAGAGAAAGTAGCCCTAGTCCCTAAGTAAGTTACTATTGATCACCTTAGTTAAAAAACCAATGCCAATCATCCTCACAATCATGTGATTTTTCAATAGGGTAGGGCGGCGGCACCGGCCGCAGTACGGACCTGCTGCCTGCCGGGGTTAAGAAGACTCACTTAATAGTACTAATCAAGTGATTTTTCAATAGAGTGGGGTGGGG